>NC_136059.1:261835629-261880629 GCF_964261635.1 Lissotriton helveticus | reverse complement strand
CCGTCCATGGCCTATTGGTATCTATTACGCGCAGCAATAGCACATGAGGTTTAAATTATTGTACCCAGACACAGGCGTGATAATAGAAACCACGTGTATGACTGCGCACCACTTGTTTTCTATAACCGGATGGAAAACATTACCACTCTACTAATTGTTCAGAAATGGAAGCCCATTAAACAAGATGGAACCGTACAAATGGTTGTATTTTTAATGCGAGAGGGAAGGTGTGTGAAAGGGTGATGTTATTCTATTCCACATTAAGATAGTGGCAATTACCAATCAAAACATCTTTCTTTTACTATCTTTTAGATGTGGAGCTTCAGGGTGCACTATGTCCCGGCACGTGGTGGAAGACACACCGGTGACAGATAGGTGAGCTGTGAATATTCTTTTCAGTCACTCTCTCACTTCCTCTCTCCTTTGATGAACAAATGACGCACAATCTTATCTTCCTTTTTATCTAACAGGTTGTGTTTCACAAATTGGCGTCCCTCCCAACACCTCCAAAGCTCAATGTTTGAGGATATTGCGATGATGCGCGACCATCCTAACAACGCGTAGGAAGGTTGCTTCGACACGTGGTGGACCCTCTTTGAAACACGCCAATGGCACAAGGTGAGCAGAGAAGCTTGATTTCGAAGCAACGAGAAGTCATCTGTGAGCAGAGAGAGTGGATAGTGTGCAGCAACTTGAGTGCGTAGGAATGTACAATCACCTCCGGGCAGTGGGAGTGGATAGGTTGCAACAGTCTGGGTCCGCAGGAAAGGGCACTCACCTCCGGACACTGGGAGTCAATGGGGTGCAGCAGTCTAGGTGCGCAGTAATGAGAACTCACCGCTATGCAGTGGGAGTGCATGGGGTATAGCACCCTGGGGGAAAAAGAGCGCACAGACAACTCAAAGCAGTGGGAGTTGATGTAATACAGTACCCTGGGTGTGCAAAGGTGTAACGCAGAAATATACCAGTGCATTTGTATGTACTCTGCAATTAATAATTCTATACTATCTTTCAGATCACTAAACTTGAGGGTGCACTATGAACCGGCATGTGGTTGGACACACACCGGAGGCAAAAAGGTGAGCTGCAAAGATTTTCTCCAGTATCAACATTACCTCTCCTGCTCCATCTATTACTTTCTCTCTCACACTTTCAATGTCTTTCTTTCTCTCTTTCTCGCTCTCCCTCTCTCTCACACTGTTTCTCTTTCTCTTTTCAAGTTATGAGTGCTGCTGTCCACACTGAAGATAAATAATTCAAGGCTGGATTCAATATTGTCTGCAGTATAGATCCAAAGCAGAATTCAAGTTGTGAGCTCTGCTAAAAGCAGTGTTTGCAAAAGGTAAGCAGAGCGGCCTAGATACACAATGCCTCCAATTAAACTCACTGCAAACAAACGATATTGTCCTGCATAATGACGTGATCTCTCACCTCATTCTGTCTCATCTCTGAATCATTTTAAAGACCTGCTGGACCATACTGTAGATCTGACCCAGCAGGCACTTCCCTGGAGACACCTCTTCAGCGCGGCCCTAAGAGAGTGGTGGGATGTATCAAGCACACTGCACACGTGCGAATAAGCAATATTGCCAAGTGTAATTTTAATCTGTGATCTTTGACCTAATTCAGTCACATCTCTGTCTCATTTTAAATACCATCTATACCATAAGATAGGCCTAAGCCTACAAGCAACGCTGCCCTACAGACTCCTGTTGAGGGTGATTCTGCGGGAGGGGTTGGGTGCACTACCCTAAGTGTGCATGTGAAAAAAAACTATCTCGCCTTTCGTAATGATGTAATCTCTCACCTCATTCAATCACATCGATCTAATTTTAAGGACTTATGTTTCATTTTTGTTTTGCAGGGTACCTACGCTGCTACCACTGGAGTCCCTCTCACATTTTGTTTATTATACTATTATATTAAAGTTACGTTTCTATTTGTTTATTTCTGTTTTAATAAAAGTTAATAAAAAAATGAGTGTATACGTCTTCTTTTCCTGACAACATTTGACTATTATTTAGTCTGATAATCATCTGCTTAGAGAAGATTTTAAAATGAAAACTATTTAACATTACAGTGCACCTACAAAAAATAATGTAAGTAACTCAGGCACGTAAACCCTGAGTAATTATACAACTACAAGAGTTCTATGAGTGTATCACTTTATACCAGCATAAGTACTCTCCGTCTGATTACAAAACAAATAAGGCACTGCCTAGCACCACCGAGGCTTCAGAGACTGCTGAGGAACACCCTGCATATTAAAATAAAGACCCTGAGTATGACAATTCCCGGACTTAAGTTGCGTCGAACTCCTCAAACAATTAGTAAACAATTCTCGGGAAGGTGGGCGTCTCCTAGACTACAATATTTCTCTGTACCGTTCCGAGCCCAATTCACATGTGACATTAACACAGTACTTGTGGGCATATTAACAAGGAAGCCGTTAAAATTATACCCCTTAATTTGTAAAACAATAACTGACGGGGCTCAAAGTTTTACTAAGAAAAGAATGATGTTTATAACTAGAAGTGTAATATCGAGGCTAACTCTTTCCCAACTCTTTACCAGAGGCTGTAGCTGCGATTAATGGTTCCTATGGAAAAAAGTTAAAAGTCCAGCACACTTACTGTTTGGATTAGCAACATTGTGTGCTGAACCTGTGACCTGTGTGCTCAATTGAGTGTTCCATGAACTGTTACTATGGTAAAAGGCAGAAAGCAGTTTGTGGGGTAAGGTTCAAAGGTGTTGGCTGTACAGAAACCGTCATATTTACCCAAAGTACTCTACGTGACAGAGGAGAAAGCAAACAGAGACGGCAGAACACTGTGTAGATTAGGAGCAAAAGAAGTACACAACTCTTCGAATTAACCTCAAGAGAGGGCGCGAGCTATAGCCATTGGCATTAGAAAACCCCATGTACAATTTGCCTACTCTGTAGTCAACAATGGGCAATTCTTTATCGATCCCAATCACACACTACTGCTTCATGTTTCACAGTGTGCACTTCACTAAATACTTTGTGACTACTTAAATGGAAGACGGCATTGTCGACATTCCAAAACTTAGGGGCATATTTACAAGGATGGCGTTAAAATTAATGCCGCTTTATCGGCAGCTTGCTGCCACTAAAACGGCAATAATGGGCTTGCTAATATGCGTTATAGAATTCCAATAGAAGCCCAAGTCAGATGTGCAGGACATCTAACCTGGGCTTCTATTGAAATTCTATAACGCATATTAGCAAGCCCATGATCAGCGTTTTAGCGGTAGTTTCTTGCCGCTAAAACGACGATAATTTTAATGAGGTTCTTGCTAATATGCCTCTTAGTTTGGATTTTGAAAGAGAGAACAGGGAAACCTACCCACTGTTTCCAAAATGCAAAGCAGGTTGCTTTTCCCCACGGGGAGCTTCATATTAGCAGGTCCCCGTGTGGAGAAGTAATGGCGGCTTCAGAAGGATGCAGGGAGCTGGCTAGGACCATAGAGACAGTGGGGCTCCACCCACGGTCCCCAACCTTGTCTATACGCCTAAACAGTAAACAGGGTGATATAATTTTCACCACATTTTTGCCTTTTTAAAAAAAATACGACAAAATATCCCTTGTTAATATGCCCTCATCTTTGCTATGACAGAGCGGGAACCTTGACTCCCGCCCTGCCATACCAAACACAGTGTCCCGGTGGTATGCACACAGCAGGAGCCGGCCCTGGGGAATGGTGTTCCCCAGGGCCCTCGACTGCTCCAGAATGGGGGCCACACGGCCCCTTTCCCACAATATAAAAAGCACCGGAGGGTGGTGATCACCAGGGCTTAGATGGACCTTTGAGCCCTCTGACCCATGTTTTTTGGAAGCCCCGAAGAGTAGTGGTCCCCGGGGCTGGAGAGGGCCTTTAAGCCCCCCTACCCAAGTATTTTACTGCGGGAGTACCTTTGAGCCCCCCGACCCGTTTATTTTGTAGCATCAAGGGATGGCAGTCCCAGGGCTACAGGGCCCCTCTGCACCCCCATCAAATTTAATATTTTAGACCCCGGGATTTGCCCCCCCAGGTAGCTAATTTTTAAACAAGTACAGGAGCCCGTGCTTCGTTTTTATTATTTTATGGCGGATCCATGCACCCAGCGCACATTTCTCCGTTTAAAAAAAAAAAGAATAATTGGCGGGGCCCTAGGGGTCCTTGTGGAACCCCCTAAGCAGGTCTAGAGGGTCAAAATATTTCTAACCTGCCCCCTTTATGCATTTTGAACACTTATTACACTCTTTTCCAGACCCTCGCTCCTACCGAGGCACAAAATGGCTGCCAACACTTCCTGGTTTCGAATGTTAACAACCACAGCCAATTAGCATTCTGCACGTGATCGGGACGGTGCGGTTAGGGTGCGCCCAGGATGCGCGGATCCACCGCGGCCGTAGATATATATGTACTTTTAATTGTGATTCTCTTAGGAACTACTGGACAGATTTACACCATTTGAGCAAACGGCACGAGTCTGACCCAAGGACTACCTCTTTGCCAATTTTGGTGTAATTCTGTTCAGCAGTTCGGGCTGTAGGCGCCATGAACGAATATGGAAAATTGCATGGGGAAAACACGTTTGGGACCCCCTTTTTTCTCAGTCCCACTTCACGAATCACCCCGAGACTTTCAGGATAGGAGAGGACCGGAGCGCCCCACTAGTTTTGAACATTTCACGAAGATTCGTCAACCGGCGCCAAAGTTATTCCAAATAAAATGTTGCGGATTTCCTATGGAAAATAGGTCCTAACTAAATAGGTCCTAACTATAACTACCTCCTGGCAACCACCAGTAGGTGAAGAACACCTCTATCTACGAAGCTCCAATCCCATTTGCCCCACATTCTACCACATTCCAAAGCTACATAAGGACAATCTGCACCCCCCCGGAAGACCTATTGTTTTGTCGGTCCAGGGACTAACGGAACATGTCTCAAGGTTTCTTGACTTTTTTCTGGCCAACTTGGTAATTCAACTATCTTCCTACATCAAGGACACCAAGGATTTTTTTAACTAAAATCCAAAATGTACAATGGCAATCTGACTACTTACTTATCGTCCTGGACATAACAAGTCTCTACACCTGTATCGAACATTCAAAGGGAATAGAAGCAGTAACGGTGTATTTGAAAAAAAGACAGCTAAGATATACACAACATAATTGCATGTTAATTGAGTTTCTGCATTTTTGCTTGAATAACAACATTTTCCTTTTTGAAGATACCTATTTTAAACAAGTGTCTGGTACGGCGATGGGCACCTGCTTCGCTCCCAGCTATGCGAACTTGTTCGTTGGCTGGTGGGAGGAGCAGGTGTCCAGAACCTACAGGGACGATATGTCCAGTGGCTCGGTGATAAAATGGCATCGATAGATCGATGATTTATTTATCATTTGGCATGGGACAGAGGAGACTGCACGTCACTACATTGCATACCTGAATGAAAACGATCACAACTTGCATTTCACGGGAACAATTAGTCCGACCACTGTGGATTACTTGGACCTGAGAGTACAAGTTGTTGGGGGTAAGATCGAAACATCTTTATATCGGAAGGCCACTGCTGGCAATTCGATATTACATGCAACCAGCAGCCACCCCCCCCAAACTAGTGCAAAGTATCCCCTATGGGGAACTGCTTAGACTCAGGAGGAACTGTACACGCGATGGTGACTTTGAAATTGCAGCCACCGAAAGTGTAGCCAGATTCATTGTAAGAGGTTATAAGCCCATCACTCTGAATAAACGCTTTGCAAAGTAAGAGCCATGATCAGGGATAGTTTACTTGAACAAAGCAGAGGCAGAAAAACTGATGGAGGGAAATTTCGATTAATTACCCCATATTCAGCGGAAGCTAATCACCTCAAACAAATGCTGAAGAAAAACTGGCATATTTTAAAAGCAGATAATGTTATAGGTGAAGATGTCCCTGTTTATCCTCTGGTCACATTTAAAAAGGCTAGATCCATCCGTGACCACTTGGTACGGAGCCACTTAGAAAAGATACCGCCAAAAAGTAATACCCTGAGAAGTATGAAAGGTTGTTTCCCCTGCCATAAGTGTAAAGCGTGTTGCAACAGCAAAATGACGCTTACCTATACCATTCAAGATACTGGTATGGTCAGGAAAATTAGCAAGTTTATTACTTGCAGTACACCATATGTGGTGTACTGTCTTGTCTGCCCATGCGGGCTAAAATATATAGGCAGCACAGTGCACCCATTTAAAATCCGAATTTTAGAGCACATGAGGGTGATTGATAAGGTGGACCAAGCCTATCTGGTCGCTAGACATTTTGCAGAAAAACACCAAAGTGACCGGAATCAGTTACTGTGCTACGGATTAGATTTAGTTCCTGACAACATCAGAGGAGGGGATAGACTGAAGAAACTTCGCAGACTCGAATCAAGGTACATTATAGACCTTCACACCAAAACACCTTGGGGTATGAATAGTGGTGAAGACCTGATGGTTCATATTGGTACATGAATGAATGTTAACAACAATTGATGGAATTGCAAAGATACAATCGATACCTCGTAATATGTATGTATATATGTATATAACTGTATATGTGTACATAGGAATGAGATCTCGGAGTTATTTTGGATGAGTAACCTCTTTTATTATCCTTGGGTTTTGATTGATTTATGACTCCTTGAAAGATTAAATTTGATTTGAATTTGAATTTGGAGTCATGAGATATACCTTGGTGTGTCCGCCAATCGAAAAACATGGTGTTGTTCAATGAAATGAAAAAATGAAATGTTGAAAAGATGAAATAATGCAGTTTGAAATAGATACATGTTTAAAAGAAAGTATAAGAATGGACAAAATGTATATAAATTAAGGAACTGTTATTGGTTGATTTACTTTGATAAACAGACTTGAATAACATCTTAGGGAGGATAATAGCCGATCCACGGCTCAATTTTGTTCGAACAACAAGTAAACAGTATCCGATCTAGTATACGAAAATTGTATATATGTGAGAGGGTCATGAATCATATACTTCCTAAGTTCTAATGTACTTGGTTTAATCGAGTGGTTTACATGGTTAATGACATCATAACACGTATAAAGATGAATACATCAATACTAATAATACACCACTCTAAGATGGCGTTGGTTAATGTCAACTGCCAGTACTCCTTCCTTGATTGTGAGGAATTAATTTAAGAACATGCCGATGTCCGGTGGCTACCGACATCGAGAAAGGCTGTTTGCCGAAACGCGAAGGCGTCTGTCTTGTCTGTTGAAAAATAAAGCAACTTTGGAAATTGAAAATCCCGTGAGTGTGGGTAATTCTTTACAACGTGGAGGATTCGAGCAGAATATTTAGCGGTGTCCACAACCGCTACCCGCACCCGTTGTTGAGTGCACCAAAACCTGTGGAGTAACTGAGCAGAAAATCCGTAACGGACTTATTTGGTGCACCGCGCTAACCACGAGGAGAAAATCGTCAAGCCGTACAAGTCGTACCAGCTGTGGGGGAACGAGGAGCGGCGCTTCGGAGGAGGCGCAGCAAGCCGGAAGACCCGCAACTGGGTGAGCGACAACGTCTGTTTTTCCTTCTGTCCTGAAAAGTAAAAGGCAGCAATGTGTGGCAGCGCGACGTAAGGGATTTCATTTCCAGAGTAATTTGCACAACAATTGAATTCTACTGTCCCAGACAACAACCACTAGACGCAGGCATGTTCTGTGAATCGACCAGGCACGAAGATGCTAAAGGCATGTTTAAAAAATCGAATGCGGGCGAAGTTCAAGCTAGCGCACCAGATCCTAAACCACCAAAGACTAAGTTCAATGAAACCATGTTAAAGCTGGAGCGTTTGTATGAACGCGAAGTCAGAAATGGTGGGAATCGACCAGTCTGCAGGGGTATATTGAGGTGGACAGAGTCCCAAGAGGATTACGGGTATATACTGTCCCCTCATATGAGAACCCTGATCCTCAACTACTTACGGACTGGGCAGAACACACGGCCCATTACTGTAAAGGGACATTAGGATTACTGGTAAAATACGCATGGAGCGACCGCGACAAAACATTAGCGGAAATCAAACAGCTATAAGAGGAACTACGCAAGAAGGAAGATGATAAGAAAATAACTGAAGCGATGGACAAAATGAAACCTAGATTATTGAAATATGAGCAGAAAATTAAAACCCGTAAACAAGAGAAATTCCAACGGGATGAACGAGATTACTCCCAGGGCAGAATACTAACCTATGCAAAAAAATTCGCCGTGTCTCGAAAAGAACTGAGTTCTAAAAAAACAACACCGGTCCAAATAGTGGAGACATCGGAATCAGATCTAACAGGCAATGAATCTAGCGACGATCAAACAGCACAGTTCGCAAGTGGTTCTAATAAACAGACCCCTTTTCAGACAGAGTTCCAAGTCATCAAGCACTGTTGGGAAGAACAAGCCCCCAGAAGTAAACGCAAATGCCAGCGTAGGAGGACAAAAAGATCCGGCGGCGGCAGGAAAACCAAAAAGTGCAACTTGGACCAACCGCAGACGGAACAACAGAAGATAACAGAAATGACCAATCTAACAGTGGTAAATTTAACAACTAGACCACTCACCGATGCGGAACACAAAGTTTTGAGCCTTGGTTTAACATTCTGCCCTGACTCACGTCTTGAATATACACCGACAAGGATCGATCTCTTTAGCTTCGTGAGGAAGCTAAAACTTCATAAATATTTCAAGACTAGGACTCATTTAAAATCAACAAAGAGGCCAGAAGAAAGACTAACGGCCACTGATAGTCTTGCAGTGATTGATCTTCTAGGTATAGAAGCACTTGAGGATTTAAGAAATGAGGTAATGTTGGACGATGCAGTTAGCCAAGATATAGTGCAACGTGCAATAAATGTGGGGATCGAGCAGGATAAAGAGGAAAGTCCATATAAACCATGCTCTCATTTCAATCCACAAATGCCGTTTGATGCCCTGGATACTTTTTCGGAAGCAATGACAAAGGATCTTCAACAATTCCGAAAAAAACAGAACATTGGAAAATATGGTTCTAATCTATCTCAGGAAGAGAAGAATGCACTAAATACCTTGGCAAATGATAAATCCATTATTGTAAAGCCCTCGGATAAGGGGGGAAATGTGGTGGTGCAAATTAGAGAACAATATCATTGTGAGGCAATGAGACAATTATTGGATGTGAGGTTCCGGGTTTTTAGGAACCCGGTGGTGCCAGGGGATAACACCCGAAGACCTCTGAGTTCTCCCTTGTTCCGGACCACAGAAACACTGAGTCTTCTAGTCGCAGTCAGAGATCAAGTTTTATTGGCAGCTACCAAGTAACAGGTGTCCTAGAAGCACGACAAGCACGGGTCATGTGTTCTCAGGAGACTGTTCGTTTTTACAGAACCAGCCTTCTCCTTATATACAAAAATAATAGCTGCAAGCAAGAATTCTTGAGTTTATGATATGGCTATACACATATTTCTACAATAATACAAAAGAGCGAAGTCATGTAGGCAAGCCCGTATTTTAGATGTCCAATTCGTGATAGATTACCTAGCCAGGCCCGGAACTCCCATAAGATATCGGTGAAACCCCAATAAAAGAAGGCACCTCCTAGTCATAAAACTGGCCATAAACAGGGAGCGAGGACAGGTGTGTATGTGTGTAGAAAACATGATCTGTAAGGGGTGAATGGTTTGTGGTATGTTGTGCATTGATGCTATCGTGTTTGGCCACTGGGCGAGGAGCTGCCCAAACAGGTTTGGCTGGAGGCAAGGGAGTCAGTTGGGACAGGTCAGGGGGAAGTCAGGGAAGGTGGACGTGTCCTTTTAGATCAAGCTCGACCTTTAATTGACTTATCATGAGGGCAAGACACAAGATGGATACCGTTTACAAAATGGAGTCTGAGGGGTCGGGACGGAAACTACGATTCGGGGGTGTTAGCATGTCTCGATCATGATGCAAATGCATAGGAATGATGTCCTAATCATTATCGGTTCGTCGATACCAAATTCGTCATGGTACGTTGATGTTTCGGGATACGGGTATCGGACCTCGATACCGGGACAACAGTAGGGTCCAGAATTTCAGAACCACAGACCCTCCTTTTGCCCTCATATAAGGCAATAATTCGTGTTAATCCGAGTCTAAGTCTGTATGAAGGAATTCGTGGAGATACTGCTGTAGCATCATTCTGTTGCTCAGTTCGTCCCTTGACACAGGCTTCCGTACACATGAGGTAGCACAGAGGCCACATAGTGCAGGAGCGCACTGTACACACAGGCAGAACATAAACAGAAGTGCTAAGATCATCCCAATGAAGATCAGTGTTTTCCATCCCCAGGTGGCGATCAGTCCCCAGAACCACCCTAGTAAGGACCAGTCCCCTTTTTCTACGTGAAGGGAACCAGATATCTTGTGTAACTTAGAGATGGCCTGGTACACTGTCGGTGCGTTATCAGGGATGAAAATGCAACAACTGGATTGGATCACTCTACACACACCACCACGATCGGCGAGTATGATATCTAGGGCAACTCGGTTCTGAAGGGTCATAAGTCGATCCGACTGAAGTTCGGTCGTCAAGTTGCCAAGAGCTCCGGCCGTTGTAATCACGGCGGATTCAACTATCCTCGATAACTGGCGAATATTCCTGCTGTTCACCATAGGCCCCCAAAATGGCAGAAAACCCTTTGCGAAGTCAGCGAATTCCTGACCCGCGGTGTCGTCTTTACTCACGACACCTCTAGCTGTCCTTGTCCGATGGTAATCTGCTCTGGCCGTGTAGGTGGGAGGCAGCAGAAATGCGATAAAGCATGTACCTGAGAAGTCAGGGGGCAACCAGGTGTGAGCTTGGTCATGGCAGACGAAATACGTGCCTTTGGCTGCTAATAGTATAGGGGAAGTTCGAGAAGCGAACACATAGGTTTCCGTGCATATACTCTTTCCTAATTGTGCTTTGGGATCCCTGCCGATACCTTGTAAACATAAGTGACCTCGGTTGGGTACTATCCAAACTGGGCGGGATTTTTTTGCTGTCTGGCTCTTACTCAGGTAAACCCCATGTTTAGTTACGTTCCAACGAGTGTACGGGGTAAGTTCATCTTTGGGAATCGTAAGATAGGTGTCGAACTCTCTACTCATATTTCTTATCCCTGCTATTAGTGCCTTGTTACTGGAATCACTTTCAGTAGAACGGGTCGGGTATGGTTCTAGGGCGAATAGGAACATGGTCTGGAAAGCCCAGAGAGAACCATAATAACTGAAAGGCAGGATGAAGTATGGGATACCCTTATCCGTTGTGTGTGGCATGAGTCCACATATCCAACAGTTCGATGTGTTCATTATGGACTGGTGTTGGTGTAGGAGTTGAATGAATGAGTTATTTACAAATTCGAGTCTTCTGGCAGACTCGTGTTCAGGTAGAGGGTGAAAGTAGTGTGGAGAGATAGTAGGAAGAGGCTGTGGCCGGGTGTTATTTGAAAAAGTAACTTGGAATACGAATAGAGTATAACCAGTTAAAAACATCGTTATGCTACACAACATTAAAATACATGTTATCAAAAACCTTCTTTTGGCCAGTACAGTGCATAATTGTCTTTCAAAGTTTGGGAATTTGGCAGGTCTCTTTACCCTAGGAAACTCCATCCTCTAGTTGCTGCCCGCGATGGTAGGTTGGTTCTACCAGGGGGTGCGCTCTGTTCAGTCCGGGGTAACTCCCTTGGACCAACCAGAACCGTTGACCTAGACGTCCCCAGTTGCACTCCCCAGCCTTCAACCGCGACCCTAGCAGCAGAACCGGATGGCTGTTCGAAAATCAAAAAATGAGCAAGTTTCCTGAGAGTGAGAGAGAGCTGAAAAATCAAAAATAGTTCTTGGGGGTAGGGAAAATCACATTCGTTTTTTTTTTTTTATTAGTCTCTTTGTCTTGACCTTAGATTATATTGTTGTTTCCCAGGTACGGTGTGGTCTTCAAACAATGTCTCAGGTTCGGTAGTGTCCAACTGCATAGACGGTGGCACAAGTCCTTGTAAAATGTGATCACTCTCCTTTTCGGTACCAGTTTCTTTTAAACGTGCATCGCTGAAAGGGATGAAGCGAGGTATGGATTCTGTCTCGGAGTCTGCAATTCCTTCGTTGACCCACCGGTCGTATGGAAGGGGCAGAGGGACCCGTTTACAATGGGTCCCGTGCACCCAGTTCTTTTTGCCTTCCACCCGAACCGCTGATCTCGTGGAAAGAAGTACCAGGTAAGGTCCGGTCCACCTCGGCTGTCCGTTGTTTGTGCGCTGGAAATTCCGCACCAAGACCCACGTGCCGGGTGTGATGGAGTGACCTGGATCGTCAGAGGCTGGTGGAGAGGAACTGTGAACCTGTTGGTGTAAAACACGCAATTTAGTTGTCAATTCGCACAAATAGTCAAGCAGTACGGGGTGCTCTATTTCGCTGAGTTTCTTTGGCCTTGGTACGCCCCAGACATTGGCTGGGCGGCCAAACACTATTTCGTGGGGGCTAAGTCCTAATCTGGAATGGACGGTCATTCTGGTTGACAAGAGTGCTAGGGGCAAGGCGTCAGGCCATTTAAGACCTGTACAGGCTTGGATCTTGGCTAATTTGAGCTTTAAAGTGCCATTGTAGCACTCTACCAATCCAGCTGATTGGGGGTGATTCGCAGAGTGGAATCTTTGTTGGATGCCTAAACACTCACACACTCTCTTCATCACGCGTCCTACGAATTCACTTCCATTATCACTCCAGACGATTCTAGGCATGCCGAATCTCGGGAAGAACTCTTTGACAAGAGCTTTGGCAGTTGCTAAGGCAGTATTGTCCTTAAGGGGGTACGCTTCCACCCACCTGGAGAAAGCGCAAACAACAACGAGCACATACTTCAGATTGTTGCATCTCTCCATGTGAATGAAATCGAGCTGCAAAACCTCGAACGGATACGTTGGAGGCGCAAAATGACCAGCTGGAGTTGGGGTTCCTACCGGGATTGTACTTCAAACATACCATACAGTTTCTGACCACATTCTCTGCATATTTCGGGATATTGCTGTTTTGCCATACTGGGGCCAATACTTTACAGATTCCTTTCGAACTGATGTGCGCAAATCCATGAGCCATTGTTACTACTGCAAGTACATATGCGTTAGGTAATAGCCATCGCTGGTGTTCTGACAATTCGACCCAACAACCATTCGCATCTAACCTACCCTTACTTCCTCTCCATTCATTCACCTCTTTCTCAGTTGCCTCGGCTTGTATAGATTTCACGCTTTCGATGGTGTCCTCACACATTCCTACATCAGTAATCCATCTAGCGGGACCTACAACATACATTCGACTCATTGTGTTCCTTGCAGTCTCTTTTGCAACCTCATCTGCAAATGCATTCCCGCGGCCAACATCATCCTGAATCTTTTTGTGTGCACTGCATTTTACAATGGCGACTTGTAGTGGCAAGGTCAGTGACTGGAGGAGCTCATTAACTAGCTGACCATGTTGTATCTTTGCACCATGTGACGTAAGAAATCCACGTTCACGCCACAATCTCCCAAAACTGTGAGCCACACCAAAGGCGTATTGGCTGTCAGTGTGCACATTCACTCGCTTTCCTTTCGCTAACACACATGCTCTGGTAAGCGCAATTAGCTCTGCAGCTTGTGCAGAATTATGGGAAATGCGCGCGGTCTCTATAATGGTGTGTAATGTCGTTACGGCATATGCGGCAGTCGTATCACCATTCGGCAGCTTGAAACATGAACCATCAACCCATAAAGTATTGTTGCATTCAGGAAGGGGAGTGTCCTGTAAGTCTACTCTCCCTTTTGTCTCTTCTTCTGTCCTAAAACAGCAGTCATGGTTATCAATCTTGTCTGTTTCTGTCGGAATGGGTAATAACGTTGCGGGATTCAGTGTATCGCACCTCTTTATGTGGATGTGACTTGCTAGCAGCGTAAGTTCGTAACTGGATAGTCGAGCGCTGGTAAGGTGTTGTGTCTTCGTCCTGTTTAGTAAAATGTCTACTGCATGTGGAACCATAACGATCAGAGTATTATTCATGACTAATCCAGCGGATTGCCGGATGCAGACAGCTGCTGCGGCGGTAGCCCTCAGACAACTTGGTAGGGCTTTAGCCACAGGGTCTAGAGTTGCCGAAAAATACGCGCATGGGCGCTGTCTGTCCCCAAAATGTTGTGTTAAAACTGATAATGCACAACCTTCCTTCTCATGGACATATAATGTAAAAGGTTTACTGTAGTTGGGGTTTCCCAACACAGGAGCCGAACACAATGCATCACGCAACTCGTGGAAACTCGTCTGGCAATCTTCAGACCAAGGCATAGGATTTGGCGTGTCTTTGCAGAGTAGTGCCAGCAAGGGTTTAGCTAGTAGTGAGAAGTTCGGTATCCATTGTCTACAGTACGATGTTATGCCCAAGAAAGCTCGAACATCTCTCTGTGTTCTTGGGGCACTCAGTTCTGCAATTGCCTGTATTCTTTCTGGTGTCAGTCTCCTTCCCTCCTTCGACAAGATGTGACCTAGGTAGGTTACTTCTTGTCGGCAAAATTGTAGTTTGGAGAGAGAGACTTTGTGCTTCATATCACATAAGTGATGCAATAATGATAACGTAGCTTTCTTGCAAATCTCTTCAGTGTCTGCAGCGATCAGCAGATCGTCTACGTACTGAATCAGAGTTGAACCATTCGGTAGAACAATCGTGTCTAGTTGTGTTTTCAGGGCCTGACTGAATATTGAAGGGCTTTCGCAGTAGCCTTGAGGAGTGCACTTGAAGCGGAAACTTCGTCCTCCTAAATTAAATCCGAAAATATCTCTACTCTCCTCAGCAATCGGGATGCTGAAGAAAGCGTTCTTCAGGTCGATCACCGAAAACCAATTTGCTGAAGCTGGAACCATCGTCAATAAAGCAGTAATGTCGGGGACAACTGGAAACTGTGGGATAACTATCTTGTTCACTTCTCTGAGGTCGATCACGAACCTGTACACAGGTGGCTGTGAAGGATCGGTACGCTTTAAAACCGGTAAGACTGGACTGTTACAAACATTTCCTGTCGTTTCTTCAATGACGTCCTTATCAATCAGGTCATAAACAATCGTCAATAACGCCTTTTCACATTCGCTAGATATTTTGTATTGGGGAATGCGTGGCAACCTAACGTTGGCTTTCAATGTTATGACATACGGTGCTATCTCCAAACGACCTACATCATTAGAACCATTAGCCCAGAGTACATCAGGAAGACACGACAATTCAGTTGCAATATTTTCTTTTGACACATACATTGGAGAAACGACTTTCTTACCTAAAGTAAGCTGTACTCCCAAGGGAGAACAGTACAAAGTCGCATACAACCTCTTTAGTAAATCCAAACCTAACAAATTTTCACCGCAACCTGTTGTAAGAATGAGGGGTGCTTCTAATTCGCATGGGCCAACAGAAAGGGACATGGGACTAGAGATCGGGTTTCTAACAGGGGCGCCAGAGAAACCTACTCAGACATTCATTTCGCCAGACAAAGGTGCGCCAGGAAGTTTCGAGTGCATGATAGAACTTTTTGTAGCACCAGTATCCAGCAGAAATGGCTCTGACACTCCTGAGCCAATCACCTCGACATAAGGTCCATTCTGATCTACTGGAACTGAAACAACTCCCTCTCTTTGTCCATGGCTGTCCTAGCAATCATTACCCTAATTTTCGTGTTCGGTGTAATAGTCGTCAGCATAGTACTGAGCTGACCTAGATGATGCATTATTCTGTTGGTCAAAGCTGTTCATCGAATTCTGAGGCGGAAAAGAAGTGGTATTCTGGGTGAAATTTCCACGGCCCCTACCTCTAGGGGCCTGTTGAACACCTCTTCCCCTTACACCTGAAGCACCGCTCAGACGTCGCGCAAGAGCCGGACAATTACTTTTAAAGTGACCCTCTTCCTTGCAATACGCACATTGATTCGGGCCATACGCAATACGCTGATGGGAAAACTCGTTCCTTGCGCGTTTCTCGAATACTGCTGTTGTTGTTGATAATTGGGCTGACTAGCCGTACGAGGCGGATAAGCTTGCTGGAGAAGAACTTTAGTTTTTAAATCTTTTGTCTTTTTGTCGACTTTGTCTAGCTCGTCTTTGCGCCTATTTTCATAGTACTGGGCTGTAGCTAAAATTTGAGCTGACGTAGAGACAGCCCAAGCACTCTCTGAATCTTTCAGTTTTGTACACAGTTCAGGAATTAAATTATGTACGAATTTGTCTACAAACAATCTTTGACCACCCTTGGTAGCCATATCCTGACCACTATGATCGGTGAAAGTCTCCTCAAATCTTGTGAAAAAGTCAGGCACATTCTCATCTTTCTTCTGCTTGCACGCAGATAGCTTGTCCCAGTTTACGCGTACCTTGGGCATTATCGTTTTCATGTACGCGATAATTCTACCAGGAAGTTCAGCTATTAACGGCTCAGGTTTAGAACCACCAATTTGTCTAGTATCTATGGCGGCAATGTTCGCCCATGAGTCACCTAGTTCTTGGTCATGGTTCGTATGACGGATTTTGCTCCCTAAAGGATGTGGAACAACGTTCCCGAACAACATGTCTATATCCGCTAAATTCATTATACATGAGCTTGCAGTTTGCGATAACTCCTTATAATACCCAGTCGGGTTTTTACGAGGATCAGGCAGTGTTTGTTTGAGTGCTAAGACTTCAGATCGTTTCCAGGGGACATGTACCCATACACGCTGGAAATGAGGCAGAATTGGCGGTACTACATTTGCGTCGCCTTCCCTCCAAACCGGAGGAACCTCTCTCATGGGGTACTGTCTCGCTCTTTTCCCGCCTGGTGCATCGTCTTCGTGACATGATCTAGAGACGTTTCCCTTACTCCTATAAGAGAGCCATAACTCTATTGCTTTCTCAACATCTGCACCTACAATCATACCTTCATAGAACTTAAAGCGTGTACGCCATAGTTTGTTCATTGTGTATGTGGGATCATTTGTCTTCACATCTTCGCCCAGATATACACACATTTCTTCGAATAAGTATCTCTGAGTGGGTGCATTCCATTGACGGAAAACTTCCATAACAGACTGAACATCATATCTAACAGTATCCGTAATCCATTTACGGGCTAGTTCATTCAGCACTTTTCTTTCCTCGTAATCAGGCAGTTGACTACGCAACTGTCTATGTTCTGTTTTAGGGGTCGTTTTAGGCGACCCGAAGAAAGGTGAAAGCAGACCAGTGACGGTACCTGTCACTCTTTGTCTAATAGAAGGAGAACCTTGCGGAGGAGCAAGTGCATCGGAAAAAACAGGCTGAGGCAAAGAAGAAATGGAGGCCATAGCAGAAGAAGTTGAAACAGTGACAGACGTAGTATCATAGGGAACAGTTGGAGCTGTAGGCAAAGTGGTAGAAGTAGATGGAGTATGTAGCAAAGATGGCGGCCTTTGAGAAGGCTGCGCCGGAGAAGTAGAAACCAGCTGAAGAGGAGCTGGTGTTCGTGCAAGAGCTGTGTTACGTGCGCCGGGGCGTGGTATAGTAAAATGCTTTGGTGGTGCGGTAGCGTCTAACGCATACGGTGGAGGTGAGCTTAATAAATGGGACATTAATGGATCTTTCTCGGATCTCTCCTCTTGATCTTGTCCCTTATTTGGTAACATCGGGTAGCATTTATCTACTGCTAGTTTCTTGCTCCTAAGCAATTGTTCGCTTTCTTGCTCTTCCTCGTTATCCCTGTATGCAACGGCAGCTTGCACCATTGACATACCTCTTTTATTCTTTTTTGCTAATTTTATTTCTTTCTGTTTGGCTTCTTTGCGCCATAAGCGGAAAGAGTCAAACATTGCCGGCCGGGCTTTTCTCTTAAATAATTTGACCTCTAAGTTATCTAACATTTCTGAGTCAAAACTACTATATTGGGGCCATTTTAAAACACCATCCTTGCGGGTGTATTTTATCCACACTTCATTATATGTGATAGGACCTACGCCGTGCTTTACATAGAGCTCGTATGTTGGAGTTCCAATCGGAGGAACCGGACAGGAATCCTCTAATCGGGAGTCCTTACTACAACCAAGACAAAACAAGTTTCCAAGTCTGCTAAAACCAGGCATCTTTGCTCACTAGTCTAGCTTCAAACTTCAAAGGATTATCTGTTACGATATTTCTCGTGAATACACAAGTCCTTCGGCTTTGGGGCTTGCAAGTACCAAATCAAAGCGTATCTCAAGGATACCAAAAACTAAGGACAAACTAAGGACTGGGAGACGCTCCACTTATACTTAACTGAAGTATTTGAAGATCGGTGACGTCGCTAGAAGACTCGTCTATCGTTTCGCTCCACCAAGGATCACTGGGTCCAAAACAAGGCGA
Organism: Lissotriton helveticus; assembly: GCF_964261635.1. NCBI lineage: Eukaryota > Metazoa > Chordata > Amphibia > Caudata > Salamandridae > Lissotriton > Lissotriton helveticus. The sequence goes on along the minus strand of NC_136059.1, from coordinate 261,862,228 downwards.
TAGTCAGGGCAGCAGTCCTTCGTAGCCGTCGGGACGCGGGGAACCTCGCAGCAAAGACCTTCGAAACCACGTCGACATACAGGGGTCGCTGAAGTGGCTGGCCGTCCTCCGGAATTTTCACACGAAGCTCCTCACGAACATCTGGCTTGGACCGTCGCCGCTTGATACCGCCCTACGTTGGGCGCCAACTGAGGTTCCGGGTTTTTAGGAACCCGGTGGTGCCAGGGGATAACACCCGAAGACCTCTGAGTTCTCCCTTGTTCCGGACCACAGAAACACTGAGTCTTCTAGTCGCAGTCAGAGATCAAGTTTTATTGGCAGCTACCAAGTAACAGGTGTCCTAGAAGCACGACAAGCACGGGTCATGTGTTCTCAGGAGACTGTTCGTTTTTACAGAACCAGCCTTCTCCTTATATACAAAAATAATAGCTGCAAGCAAGAATTCTTGAGTTTATGATATGGCTATACACATATTTCTACAATAATACAAAAGACCGAAGTCATGTAGGCAAGCCCGTATTTTAGATGTCCAATTCGTGATAGATTACCTAGCCAGGCCCGGAACTCCCATCAGATATCGGTGAAACCCCAATAAAAGAAGGCACCTCCTAGTCATAAAACTGGCCATAAACAGGGAGCGTGGACAGGTGTGTATGTGTGTAGAAAACATGATCTGTAAGGGGTGAAAGGTTTGTGGTATGTTGTGCATTGATGCTATCGTGTTTGGCCACTGGGCGAGGAGCTGCCCAAACAGGTTTGGCTGGAGGCAAGGGAGTCAGTTGGGACAGGTCAGGGGGAAGTCAGGGAAGGTGGACGTGTCCTTTTAGATCAAGCTCGACCTTTAATTGACTTATCATGAGGGCAAGACACAAGATGGATACCGTTTACAAAATGGAGTCTGAGGGGTCGGGACGGAAACTACGATTCGGGGGTGTTAGCATGTCTCGATCATGATGCAAATGCATAGGAATGATGTCCTAATCATTATCGGTTCGTCGATACCAAATTCGTCATGGTACGTTGATGTTTCGGGATACGGGTATCGGACCTCGATACCGGGACAACAGTAGGGTCCAGAATTTCAGAACCACAGAATGAGATGTTATCAGCAAACCACTTTTAAGGCTTAGCAACAAAGTATCCAGGCATATGACGAACTCATAAATAAGTGGTACAAAATAGGAATGCTTGGAAATGAAGAACACCTCTATCTACGAAGCTCCAATCCCATTTGCCCCACATTCTACCACATTCCAAAGCTACACAAGGACAATCTGCACCCCCCCGGAAGACCTATTGTTTCGTCGGTCCAGGGACTAACGGAACATATCTCAAGGTTTCTTGACTTTGTTCTGGCCAACTTGGTAATTCAACTATCTTCCTACATCAAGGACACCAAGGATTTTTTAACTAAAATCCAAAATGTACAATGGCAATCTGACTACTTACTTATCGTCCTGGACATAACAAGTCTCTACACCTGTATCGAACATTCAAAGGGAATAGAAGCAGTAACGGTGTATTTGAAAAAAAGACAGCTAAGATATGCACAACATAATTGCATGTTAATTGAGTTTCTGCATTTTTGTTTGAATAACAACAATTTCCTTTTTGAAGATACCTATTTTAAACAAGTGTCTGGTACGGCGATGGGCACCTGCTTCACTCCCAGCTATGCAAACTTGTTCGTTGGCTGGTGGGAGGAGCAGGTGTCCAGAACCTACAGGGACGATATGTCCAGTGGCTCGGTGATAAAATGGCATCGATATATCGATGATTTATTTATCATTTGGCATGGGACAGAGGAGACTGCACGTCACTACATCGCATACCTGAATCAAAACGATCACAACTTGCATTTCACGGGAACAATTAGTCCGACCACTGTGGATTACTTGGACCTGAGAGTACAAGTTGTTGGGGGTAAGATCGAAACATCATTATATCGGAAGGCCACTGCTGGCAATTCGATATTACATGCAACCAGCAGCCACCCCCCCAAACTAGTGCAAAGTATCCCCTATGGGGAACTGCTTAGACTCAGGAGGAACTGTGCACGCGATGGTGACTTTGAAATTGCAGCCACCGAAAGTGTAGCCAGATTCATTGTAAGAGGTTATAACCCCATCACTCTGAATAAAACGCTTTGCAAAGTAAGAGCCATGACCAGGGATAGTTTACTTGAGCAAAGCAGAGGCAGAAAAACTGATGGAGGGAAATTTCGATTAATTACCCCATATTCAGCGGAAGCTAATCACCTCAAACAAATGCTGAAGAAAAACTGGCATATTTTAAAAGCAGATAATGTTGTAGGTGAAGATGTCCCTGTTTATCCTCTGGTCACATTTAAAAAGGCTAGATCCATCCGTGACCACTTGGTACGGAGCCACTTAGAAAAGATACCGCCAAAAAGTAATACCCTGAGAAGTATGAAAGGTTATTTCCCCTGCCATAAGTGTAAAGCGTGTTGCAACAGCAAAAGGACGCTTACCTATACCATTCAAGATACTGGTATGGTCAGGAAAATTAGCAAGTTTATTACTTGCAGTACACCATATGTGGTGTACTGTCTTCCCCATGCGGGCTGAAATATATAGGCAGCACAGTGCACCCATTTAAAATCCGAATTTTAGAGCACATGAGGGTGATTGATAAGGTGGACCAAGCCTATCCGGTCGCTAGACATTTGGCAGAAAAACACCAAAGTGACCGGAATCAGTTACTGTGCTACGGATTAGATTTAGTTCCTGACAACATCAGAGGAGGGGATAGACTGAAGAAACTTCGCAGACTCGAATCAAGGTGCATTATAGACCTTCACACCAAAACACCTTGGGGTATGAATAGTGGTGAAGACCTGATGGTTCATATTGGTACATGAATGAATGTTAACAACAATTGATGGAATTGCAAAGATACAATCGATACCTCGTAATATGTATGTATATATGTATATAACTGTATATGTGTACATAGGAATGAGATCTCAGAGTTATTTTGGATAGGTAACCTCTTTTATTATCCTTGGGTTTTGATTGATTTATGACTCCTTGAAAGATGAAATTTGATTTGAATTTGAATTTGGAGTCATGAGATATACCTTGGTGTGTCCTCCAATCAAAAAACATGGTGTTGTTCAATGAAATGAAAAAATTAAATGTTGAAAAGATGAAATGCAGTTTGAAATAGATACATGTTTAAAAGAAAGTATAAGAATGGACAAAATGTATATAAATTAAGGAACTGTTATTGGTTGATTAACTTTGATAAACAGACTTGAATAACATCTTAGGGAGGATAATAGCCGATCCACGGCTCAATTTTGTTCGAACAACAAGTAAACAGTATCCGAAAATTGTATATATGTGAAAGGGTCATAAATCATATACATCCTAAGTTCTAATGTACTTGGTTTAATCGAGTGGTTTACATGGTTAATGACATCATAACACGTATAAAGATGAATACATCAATACTAATAATACACCACTCCAAGATGGCGTTGGTTAATGTCAACTGCCAGTAGTCCTTCCTTGATTGTGAGGAATTAGTTTAAGAACATGCCGATGTCCGGTGGCTACCGACATCGAGAAAGGCTGTTTGCCGAAACGCGAAGACGTCTGTCTTGTCTGTTGAAAAATAAAGCAACTTTGGAAATTGAAAATCCTGTGAGTGTGGGTAATTCTTTACATCGTGGAGGATTCGAGCAGAATATATATATATATATATATATATATAAAATAGGAAGCAGAGAACTCAGAGTAGTTCCCAAATTTTAGCTCAGCGCAGATGGCACTGTGCTAATCCTGTGCTTAAAAACTTTGCCATAAAAAAGGACATTTAAGGTGAGCAGATTCAGAGTGTCGCTGGTGTTGCAGGATGCTCTGTATAGGAGCTGTTCTCTAACTAAATTTGGGGACTACCCAGAGTTCTATGCTTCCTATTTTGCATAATTTACTCACCACTCTAAGCCTGAAAGGGTATTGTTTTGACTTATACTGGGTGCTCCCTTGTGTCTAGACAAAGTTATACCTCTCTGAAGAAACACGTGTCAGTGGTTGCTTTTGGGCATTCCAGCTTGACTTGGATAGTATTTTACCAATCCAAAGCTGTAATACTGTGCCTGGAGTGGTAAAAGGTTTTTGTCATTTTACAGCTCAGGGTGGATGGCACTGTGCTAATCCTATGCTTAAAGATTTTATTGTATACGTGGCAAAATACTTTGTTCGTTTCTAGCTCGGCATGGATGGCACTGTGCTTATCCTATGCTTAAAAACATTGCTAGAAAAACAGAAATGTGACGTGAGCTGATTCAGAGTGTCGCTGGTGTTGCAAGGTGCTCTATATAGGAGCTCAATACCTCCTTTCTTCACCATTCATCAAAGAGATAACGGAACGGACTCCACTTATCTTGGTGCAGCGTTTTTTTTATTTTCTGCTATTTCCAGCCGCCATGACACGTTTCGGGCTTCACAGAGCCCTTGATCACATGACCTGCCAGTGAGTTTCTCTTGTTATTTAAAGTGCCAGAGTGCTACCTTTGCCAAACACCGAAGGCGCGCCTAAGGCAAGCCCGTCTGCGCCCGTCCGCGCCTGGCCCAGGCCCAGGGCCAGTCCCCCTGCCCATTTTTCCACCATGGGCTCGATTAGCTGGACCAGAGAGCAGCTTATCCAATTTAGCTCTGACACCTGCTCACCGCTTGCTCGCTGCCCTCCGAGTTCTCTGGAAGGTCGTACTTTCAATTGTCCTCACTGCGGTCTGACCATTCCTTCCTGGGGTAAACGTGCACTTGCATCTGCCACCTCATTTAAGTGCACTCGTTCCCCACTAAAACTGAAGGCCGGACTAGTCAACTGCCGCTCGCTTCCACGCCATGCGAGCGAAATTTGGACTTTACTGGTCTCTCAGGGATGGGATATACTGTTCCTCACAGAATCCTGGATAAAAGACACCTCCAATCCGGATATTCATTTAGCCACCCCCCCTGACTACCTTTTCATGGGTATTAACCGAGAAGGAAAAACGGGTGGTGGCCTTGCTATTATCTTGAAATCCCATTTGCGATTGACTATAAAAAAACTTTCGAATATTGGGCTGATTGAAGCCTTGTATTTCACCATTTCTGACTCAGCTGCTGTTTTTTTGACTGGTATCCTATAATCCTCCAAGGGCCTCTGCCCCTTCATTAACGCAGCTTGTACATCTTATGGCGGATCTGTCCCTTAAACATCCGCACTTTATAGTTTTAGGTGATTTCACCCTGCACGCTGAAGATCCCTCTTGCGCCCAGGCTACGCAATTATTGGATACCATTCAAAGCTTGGGTATGCCTCAATTGTCCATGGGCCCGACGCATATTGCGGGCCACACTTTAGATCTAATTTTCTCGAATCTCCCTGGTACCATAGTCCATACTTCCCTTCCCCTTACCTGGTCCGACCATTATCTTCTCCCGTTTGATCTCATGTTCCCGGTTGTATCGAATCCGGTGGAACTTGGTAGAGATTATAGGAGAACATGGCATCTAGTTAATTGTACGGCTCTAAAGCCCGCTTTCTCGTGTCCCCTGGACCCACTTACTGAGGACATCCATGCAAGTGTTACTCAGTTTAACTCGGCCCTATTATCGGCCATTGAGGTCATTGCCCCTCTGCAGCCAATCTCCTCTGTTAGATCTCGCCCTTCTGCCCCATGGTTCTCTCCAGCTTTGCGTGAGGAAAAAAGCCGCTGTAAAAAATTAGAACGCAGCTGGCGACTCGACTACAATCTAGAAGCAAAAAGCACTTATAAAGCTGCTTTAAAGAATTTCATTAAACTAAAAAAGTCTACTATGAGAGAATTATTTGCCCTACAAATTAAAAATGCAGAGAATTCTGCTAAAACTCTTTTTAACATTGTAAAAGACTTTGTCAAACCTCCAGCTATGACTCCTCAGAACCCCTCTAATCAGATTTTATGTAATGGCTTGTCTGACTATTTTCAAGACAAAATTGAGAAAATTACGTCCTCCTTCCCACCTGCTCTCCCATCTGAATTATCCCCTTTTACTGTTGAGAACAAGGATTCTACCGCACCATTACTGGTGACTTTTAGGGAGCTCACCACTGAGACTGCACTTAAATTACTCATTCAGTGCAAATCTGGTTCTCCTTTGGATACAGTCCCGCCCAAGGTGATGAGTAGCCTAGCTCCCCTTCTGATCGAGCCCCTCATTTCTATCTGGAATTCCTCATTACGTCTGGGCCAATTTCCAACGGCTTGGAAGGAGGCCATGCTGGTCCCCATCCTGAAGAAGGCGGATGCGGACCCGGCACAATTTTGCAATTACCGCCCTATTTCCCTTCTCCCTAAACCAGCGAAGGTTCTGGAAAAGGCAGTTCAATTGCAACTTGCAGACTACTTGGAGACTAATTCTTTACTACACGATTCCCAGTCGGGTTTCAGAACTGGTTTCAGTACTGAGACAGCGCTCCTGGAGGTCTCTGAGACCATTCGAGAGTGTGTGGATGGGGGCGAGGAGGCCATGTTGGTCCTCCTCGACCTATCCGCCGCATTCGATACGGTGTCCCATAAAATACTACTGGATCGCCTGCAGCAGATTGGATTGGGTGGTCCCGCTCTGTCATGGATCAGCTCCTTTCTTAAAGGCAGAACGCAGAGGGTACTTCTTAGACCATTCCAATCTGAGAGTAAGCCCATTGTTTGTGGAGTCCCGCAGGGCTCTGCGCTGAGTCCATTGTTCTTCAATGTCTATCTGGCCCCGTTGGCTAAGGTGGTTGAGGCATGGGGAGTCAGAGTGATCTCGTATGCTGATGATACACAGCTAATGTTCTCTTTCAGAGATCACTCTGACTCCAGCTTCGCCAACTTTCGACACTGTCTTGGCGAAATTTGTTCTTGGATGACTGCTAACCATTTGAGACTCAATACCGATAAGACGGAGGTCCTGTTTTTTAATCAGAAAATCCCAATACCTCCTAAAGTGTGGTGGCCGACGGTGCTCAATCCCCCTCCTATTCCTGTTTATTTATTTATTTTTATTTATTTTATTGAATTTGTATTGCGCTCAGCTACCCGTAGAGGGTTTCCCGGCGCCAGGGACAGCCTAAAGAAGAAAGATAGGTAATTGCTGAAACAGGAGAAGCAGAGAACATTTGACCAACTAAAACAAAAAAGTTTTTAGTTTTTTGCGAAAGGCCAGAAGATTGGTCTCCGTTTTAAGCGTCAGCGGAAGAGCATTCCACATCTTCGGCCCCAAATGGGCAAAAGAGCGGCCTCCCATTTTTGTCAAGCGAATTCTAGGAATTACAAAATTGGCTTGATTTGATGACCTAAGGGAACGATTTGGCTGGTATGGCCGGACAAGATTGTGCAAGTATGTGGGAGCAGAACCCTGACGGATTTTGAACATAAGGCACAAAGTTTTAAAAGCTACACGGTCAGCAATTTTTAACCAATGAAGGTCACATAGGGCTTGTGTTGCAGACATTCTGCGTGGGACATTGCACAGAAGGCGGGCAGCTGAGTTCTGCACAACCTGGAGTATATTCATTGTAGCTCTATCAGCTCCCAGATAGAGCACATTGCCGTAGTCGATACGGGACATTACAAGAGCCTGGACAACAGTTCGACGAGTAGACTCAGGCAGCATCCATAGGATCTTCTGCAACCAGCGTAGAGTGTTAAAGCAGATTGCAGCGACCTTAGTTGCCTGTTGACGCATCGAGAGTTTCTCGTCGATTAGAAAGCCGAGGTTACGAACAACTGGCACGGGGGTAGGCAGTGGACCCATGTCACTAGGCCAGTGTCTCGAACCCCACAGATCTTTATGTTTGCCAAGTACGATAACCTCGGTCTTTTCACCATTGAGTTCAAACTGTTCGCAATTTGGGCTTTCAGTTTGACGATGCCCTCTCGTGTAAAACTCAAATTAACAAGGTTACGGCAGCCTGTTTTTGGAAATTACGCATGATGAAAAAGATCTTTCCATTTCTGCCCTTGGATGCCCGCAGAACGGTGGCTCATGCCCTAGTAACGTCCCACCTAGATTATGGCAACAGTCTTTACGCTGGGGCCCCCCTGTATCTAATTGAACGACTTCAGATCGTCCAGAATGCGGCAGCAAGGCTGATTGGCAACATCCCTCACCGTCAGTCGGTGGCACTCTACCGCAAAGAGCTACATTGGCTCCCTATCTCCAGTCGCATCCAGTTCAAGATGCTGACCCTAGCCTTCCGGGCCCTTAACGGGTCAGGACCTAGCTACTTACGAAAGAGACTAGTTCTGTCCCAATCTGTTAGGTCTTTACGGTCTAACAATTGATGTCGTCTCATTGTGCCTCGGTTCCGTCGCTCCAGAATGGGCGGAAGAGGTTTTACAGTTATGACGGCTAAACTTTGGAACAATCTTCCTCTTGACCTGAGGTTCACCCCGTCTGAATCACTCTTTCGCAGCCGACTGAAGACCTGGTTATTCTCCTCTGTATAGGCGTTCCTTCCTTTTTAGCATGCAGTCTACAGCGCCGGGACACCCCCTTTGGGGGTAGCCGTGCGCTCTATAAGCTTCAGAAATAAATAAAAAATAAAAAAACAACATAAACTAAATACTTCCGTTTTTGTAATACTACATTTTTCAGTCATGCAATTACTTGCAGTTTAAAATTGCTAGCATTATTCAAACATTTGTTCACAATTCACTCATTACATTACATATTTAAATATATGGGCTGCTTTCAATTTGTGAAAATTAAGTCGTGAGCTTTATGGTTGAAGGTCATTTCTGTAAAAATACATGTTACCATTGCGACCGACACATTGAACATTTTGCTTATATTTGCTACTAAGTCTGGATCAACAGGAGTCACGATTTCATTCATGCTTGTTACGATTTACCCTTGATCATAAAATGCTAATCTAGACAATATATTGTACTGTCCTGGTTACTGTCATCATTCTTTGGCAGTTAAATCGATTCAGAGTAACAGGTGTATATGCTTTATAAATAACTGTATAAATACTCGTTAAAAGCATAGAATTAAATATAAATAATTTAAAAAGATAAATATTTTCCATTATAAACCATTTAAAACATCCTGTTGCCCTATGGGTGCATATCAATTGGTAAATGAGTACATTGTATATTTATGTGTCGCCCGTAGTTACCATACTATCCTGCCACAACGTAAAATGGTAGCTAATATATCCTGAGAACAAATGTAGTAATATATTCTGTGCAAAAAGTGCTATGTGCAAATTACTGTGCAAAATTATTATTCAAAGTGCAAATATATACTCATTACGCTAACCAGCATAATGAGATATTGTATATCCGTGTGTTAAAAGTCTATATTCTTATGTCATGAGCCCATGAACATAATTTTCCGAGAAACCATGAGGAAAAGAGGAGTATATAGCAAATAAATATATAAAAATACTTAAAATGGGTATAAAAATACATTTATTAAAAGATAACTATATACTTTACCTAAAATTCATGCATCACTTCACATCGTAGGATACAGAGTTTAGTAAAACCAGACTTATAGCCATGTATAGAGGTCTTCCTATGTATTAAGACCATGTGGACTTTTGCTGTCTATTTCTAAAATTAGCTTAGTTTCTAGTCTTTTGAGTACTGCATCCCTGTTCCCTCCTCTACGTAAAGGGGGGACATTGTCAATTACATAGTATTTTAAATCTGTTCTGTTTCTGTAATGGATCTCATTAAAATGGCGGGCCACCGGATATGCACTATCGTTATTAGTGATGGCCCTTAAATGCTGTAAGATCCTTTTATGTACTGGGAGACGGGTACTCCCCACATACTTTAACCCACAAGTACATTCCAGTACATATACTGCGTACTCAGACTTACAATTTAAATATTTGTTAATGATCGTGGGATTGTCTTTAAAGCCTGTATTGTACATTGTACAATTCTTAGCATGTTCACAGGCTTTGCAACTTGTGCACCTAACAAATCCTTTTCGTTTGCTAAGCCAATTTGTATTCTTAGACAGTTCTGGACTGCTGTTTACTAAGTAATCATTTGTACTACATGATCGATGGAAAGTGATTATGGGCGATACTGGCATTTTGTCCCCAATTATGGGGTCACTTTGAATCAAATGCCAGTTTTTCTTGACAATCTGTCTGATTCTTTCTCTTTGTTTGCTGAATGTTATGATTAATCTGGGGCAACTAGTGGTGCTTTCAGTTTTGACTAAATGTTTCATCCTATTCTTTGATGGTTTAAAAAGGAAGTCCTCACATAACTTAGATTGGGTCTTTTCAATTGCGTGTTTTAAACTCCGCTCAGTATAGCCTCTAGCTAAAAATATTTGTTTACAACTTTGTTGTGCTGTGTTTAAATCGCTAGCCCTGCTGCAGATGCTGCGTATTCTTAGAAATTCCCCATGGAGATACTACCTATAGTGTGTTTTGGATGAAAACTGCTAGAGTGCAGTATGGTATTGCCTGCTGTGGGTTTTCGGTGTATGTATGGTATTCTCTTCAATGTATGTCTTCACATCCCCAAAAAATTATTGTTGTCACTAATTTCATAAGTGAATTGCAGGTTTAAATCATTGACATTTAGGTTTTTTATGAAAACCTCGGCACTCTGCTTGTCCCTTTCCCAAACAATAAATAAATTGTCTATAAAGCGTATCCATTTTCCGATGTTCATAGACCACTCATTACTGTACATCTTCCTGACAACCATTTCTTCCCACCACCCCATGTGGTATATATATATATATATATATATATATATATATGTACATATATATATATATATATATATTATATATATATATATATATTACCTACTGGACGTCGCCAATAGGTAGTTATAGTTAGGATTTAGTTTCCATAGGAAAATCTTTTTTTGTTTTGCTAATAACTTGAACACAGTTTGACAAATCTTCACAAGATTTTCAATACTAGTGCACACCTGAGTTCAGCTGCTGTGTTCAAAGTTTTGGGTTCATTAGTCAAGCGGGAGAAGAGAAAAAGAGGGATCCCAAAATGCATTTTCCCAAAGCAATTTCCCATTGACACAACTACAACCCAAACCACTGAAAGGAATTGCACCAAATTCGGCAGAAAGCTAGCTTTTGGTCCAGAAAGAGCCCTTTTTGTGGTTTGGTGCAAATCCATTCAGAAGTTTTGGAGTTGTTAAAGTAAAAAGAAATATAGATATCTAGGAACGCAAACTCTCCACGGAACTGACAGATCTCATGCTGAGATATGATTGTCTGCCAACACTTCAACCAGGAAGTGATGGCATCCATGGATCACTGACTAAATATCGAGGGACAAAATATAGACTACCCAAAATATAGATTCCAAAATATCGACAGACAAAATATCGAATTCCTATCTACAAACAGGTAAGTACCAAAATATCGAACCCAAAATATCGTTTGTATATATATACTTTGTAAAAATATCGAATTTCTTAAAAATAATGTAAAATTAAAAAAATATTAAAAATAAATAGCTAAAATATACTTAAAATACTTAAATTACCTTAAAATTATTAAATAACTAATTTAACTTATAAAAAAAATATACAATCATATCTGTTAAAACATATATATATATTACCATAATATTAATAAACAATACACAATATTATTACCGTAGGATAGGGGTAAAAATTACTATTCCCACTCCAGACAGTGCAACAGTAGGGAAAGCGTTGGATAGCGTAGGGGTAAAAATTACTATTCCCACTCCAAAGAGTGCAACAGTAGGGAAAGCGTTGGATAGCGTAGGGGTAAAAACTACTATTCCCACTCCAGAGAGTGCAACAGTAGGGAAAGCGTTGGATAGCGTAGGGGTAAAAATTACTATTCCAACTCCAGAGGGGGCAACAGTAGGGAAAGCGTTGGATAGCGTAGGGGTAAAAATTACTATTCCCACTCCAGAGAGTGCAACAGTAGGGAAAGCGTTGGATAGCGTAAGGGTAAAAATTACTATTCCCACTCCAGAGAGTGCAACAGTAGGGAAAGCGTTGGATAGCGTAGGGGTAAAAATTACTATTCCCACTCCAGAGAGTGCAACAGTAGGGAAAACGTTGGATAGCGTAGGGGTAAAAATTACTATACCCACTCCAGTGAGTGCAACAATAGGGAAAACAATGGATAGCATAGGGGTAAAAATTACTATTCCCACTCCAGAGGGGGCAACAGTAGGGAAAGCGTTGGATAGCGTAGGGGTAAAATTTATTATTCCCACTCTAGAGAGTGCAACAGTAGGGAAAGCGTTGGATAGCGTAGGGGTAAAAATTACTCTTCCCACTCCAGAGAGTGCAACAGTAGGAAAAGCGTTGGATAGCGTAGGGGTAAACATTACTATTCACACTCCAGAGAGTGCAAAAGTAGGGAAAACGTTGGATAGTGTAGGGGTAAAAATTACTATGCCCACTCAAGAGAGTGCAACAGTAGGGAAAACATTGGATAGCGTAGGGGTAAAATTACTATTCCCACTCCAGAGAGTGCAACAGTAGGGAAAGCGTTGGATAGCATAGGGGTAAATTTTACTATTTCCACTCTAGTGAAAATAAATTAATATAATTCACATAATTATCCATTAATCAATTAATAAAAATTAATTATCAATTAAGAATTAATTATCAATTAAAAAGTAATTAACAATTTATTCAAAATAAGTACCAATAAATTAATTAACATATTTAATTAATTATAATTAAATTACTTCCCACCCTATTCCCCTATAAACCCACAACCCGCTACAGAAAATAAATTAATTTAATTCACATAATTATCAATTAATCAATTAATAAAAATTAATTATCAATTAAGAATAATTAATTTCCAGTAAAAAATTAATTAACAATTTATTCTAAATAAATACCATAATTATAATTAAATTACTTCCCACCCTATTCCCCTATAAACCCACAACCGGCTACAGAATTAAATTACGCAAAAATTAAATAACATAAAATTAATTACTTAAAATAAATTACAAAAATATATACACTTTTCACACATATACTAACATACAAAACACTTAAAAAAATTCAATATTATTAAAAATTCGATATTTTTAATAAACTATATTATGTACTTCGATATTTTGACTGTCTATATTTTTAAAATCGATATTACATTACTTACCTGCAAAACGATATTTTTGATGTCTATATTCTGTCCATTCGATATTTTGTCCATTCTATATTTTGGAGTCAATATTTAGGTTAGTCTATATTTTGGAATCGATATTTTGACCATTTACCGGCATCCATTGTAGGACTCTGACTCAGCCAAGTCCCCCCAAAAAGTTTTATATAAGAGAAGGGGGCAGTGTTAGAATACCCTGAACCTCTTGGCCTGGTGGTGGGACCCCCAGGGACCGTAATATGGCCAAAAAGCATTTAAAATAAATTCCTGTGATAATCGCAGTGAATCCACAAATCTAGGGAAAAAGTTTAAAAAACAAACAAGCACGGTCTCTGCCACTTGTTTCAACCTCGACCCCGAGTGGGCCAGGTCACAGGGGGCCCCCTCTCTATGGCTGATTTCGGCCCTAGGGACCGCCTCCTCCCCAGGGCCGGCAAATAAAAAGTGTGAGAGGGACTGCGTGGCCCCCTCCAAAGGCCGTTTATGGCCCGGGGGACTGCCACCTCCCAGGGGGCAAGGCCTATGTTTTACATGGACGTCATTTGGGAGTAGTAGGGGGTCGCAACTGTGACCTCTAGCTTGTTCCCTTCTACCCCTGGGACTTCCTTTGCGACCCCTGGTCTCAGAGGGGCAAAACCTTTGCCTCCTCTGAGGCCTGAGGTTGCAAAGGAAGTGCAAGGAGTATTAGTGAGCAAGATAGAGGTCATAGCTGCTACCCCTGACTACCCTGAAATGACGTCAATGATGTTGTAGAGTGGAGGGAGGCCACACAACCCTCCTGCCATGCCATTTTGGGGCCCGGGGACCACCACCTCCCTGGGGGTAGGCAAATTTAGATTTAGAAAAAGGGGGAGGGGCACGTAGCCTCCCTCCTGGGCCATTTTCAGCCCATGGACCACCACCTCCCTGGGGTAGGCCCTGCAAACAGAAAGGAGAGGGGATGTGCAGTACCCCTCCTGGAGTCATGAAAGGCCCTGGGGACAGCCACCCACTAGGGCTTGCTCCATATGGCCCGAGGTGCCGCCCTCGGGACACAGTTGTTTGCTTTTGCTTGGGGGGAGCTTTGACTGCTCCTGCCAAGCGAGAGCAAACAGTAAGTATGTTCCCAGCAGGCAGGAGCAGAAAAATTGGTCCTGCCCGCTGGAAGTGGACTTTTCTTCTGTTTTCCTGCCTGCTGTCAAGTGTGTGGTTGGAGATTGGGTCTCCGGGGCCAAAATTGGCCTAGGGTGGGGCTGCATGGTCCCCCTCCTTTTTCAGGAATTGGCTGGGCCTCGGGGGATTGAGGTGCCCCAGTCAAAATTGACCCATGGAGGATGGCCACGCCCTCACCCACAGGCCAGGCCCTGTAGCTAACCCATCTCCGTACCCTGCCAAAGGCCATGTTAAATATAACAATCATGAAGGAAATAACACGATGTATTCTTTGTGACTTCAGGCCCATTACAGGATATTCTGGAACAGTAACAAATTTCTAAAATTGATGGTCCAAATCAGTGAAATTCACGTAGGATACTACAGGGGGATTGACCTGGGGCCCACACACGGCCAAAGGCTGTGGGTGGGAGAGGTTGGGTGCTTACACGGGGTTGGCCACAGGGGCTTGGCCTGCAGCGAGGCCCTACAGCTGACCCACCTCAAGGCCATGAGTAGAGCGGGGTTGGGCGCCTACAGAAGTTTGGCTGCAGTGCTGGGCCACATGCCAGGCCCAGCAGCCAACCCTCGCCACACACGGCCAAAGTCTGTGCGTTACCTGGTGTTCGGTTGGGTGACTACGGGGAGTTGGCTGCAGGCTAGGCCCTGCAGACAACCCCCACCGTGAATGGCTGAAGGCTGTGTGTGGCGCGTGGTTGTGTGCCTACATGGGGTTGGCTGCAGGGCCTGCAGCCACTCCCTGCTGAGCACGGAGAAAGGCTGTGCGTGGCAAGAGTTGGATTAGTGTAAGGTAATTTAATATTACTTAACATAAAATAAAACCCTAGAAATGTACTGATAAAATGGTTTTGTGCATGTGAAATCTGAGCTCAACTATAATATCCCTGTAACCATTTTTTTGAGTGATTTTTTTAATGTTATTTCCTAACTAGAATGCCTTGTAACCTTTGGCTTTTTTTGGTGAATTTCGAAGGTTTTTTTAAATTTTATTTCCTAACTGTAACTTGTAACCTTTGAGAGTGGGTGTGCGAGTAGCTGTATAGGTCAGTGAGTGGGTGTATGAGTGGCTGTATGGGTCTGGGAGTGGGTGTGTGAGTGACTGTATGGGTATATGAGTGGGTGTAGTTTTGAGGGTGAATTAGTGGGTGTGAGTGGATTTGTGAGTTGGTGAGTGGGTGTGTGAGTGGCTGTATGGGTCTGTGAGTTGGTGTGTGATTAGCTGTGTGGTTGTGTGAGTAACTGTATGGGTTTGGGAGTGGGTGGGTGACTGCTTTTGTGGATCTGTAAGTGGCTGTATGGGTCTATGAGTGGCTGCATGGGTCTGTAACTACATGCGTGAGTGGCTGTATGGGTCTGTGAGTGGATGTGTGAGTGACTGTATGGGTGTTTCAGTAGCTGTATGAGTGACCGGGCCAGAAGGGAACGTCACCTGTCCCTTTATCCAACAGGAGTACACAGTTTTGCACAAAATGTCTACCCAACTGGAGTACTTACGACTGGTTAATTAGTAGGTGCTAACTTGGGTAAATGTCTAGTGCATATTCTACACTACTGTTGCATAATGGACCAGGAGTACAAATGTCTCCAGTGACCTCCTGTGCGTTTATTTTCGGCAATGTAATTGTTTCTCGTGCGTCTTCTTCCAGAAATCTGTGATACAATGAATTCTCCTATAGAGAAGATGACAAAACTACAAAAAGTTGACTCTCCCCAAACAAGGGTACATCCTCTTAACCATATAAAGTAATTGCTTCTTTGTTTGGTGGAGATGTCCTCATATTCTTCGATTTCAAGAACCAATATCGGCAGAATACTTGCTCGGGCCTTTTGGTAAGCTGTCCATCATCCTGGTAAAAGGTGAAAGACCTTTCCATACTACTAAGGTCAACAGGGCTGGGCCAAATGGGTGGAGCTTCCAGGTGATTATGCACCTTTGCATACTCAAAATAATTTAAAATAATAAACCATGGATTCTGTTCTCACCAGTAGAGGACAAGAATTAATCCACTCATCACAGTAACTGTAGATTGCACTTTGTTAGATCAACGATGTACTCACCTCCACCAAGGATTTCAGGTCATTTTTCAATGTGGAATTGCCAAGAAAGCACATTTGCCTTGCCGTGCCATGCCCTGGAAGTTAGGATCATTCGTCCTTTAAAAACAGGGAGCATGGGAGACCCCATCCCTTGGGGCCTGGCCTCTTGAGGTTGGGTGCCCTGGCACCACCCAGTGTGCCCAATTAAGAATATGTCAAGCCCCAGGAAGGTGGTGGTCCCTGGTGCTGAAAATTGCTCGGGAGGAGGACCCGAAGAGGCTCCATCCTCCTTTTTAGGGCGAGCTAGAGTTGCGCATGCGTAGCATGCGGTCTAGATCGCCAACTATTGTATTCACTTTCCTGGGAATCTGAGACAAGGCTCGGACACGCGCCGATTGCACCTCGTGGGCGCGCACGGCCGGCACTTATCCTATCTCAGATTCCCAGGAAGTCAGCCATGCCTCCATGCAGTCGCGCGCGCACATAGCCACACTCACACACACACACACATACACACACACAGGCAGGCACGCACGCACCCACACACAGACACTGCATACACACACGCTCCCCCCCCTTACCTCACCGGGCTCTTTTCTTGCTGGAATCCCTGTTTTCTTGTGGGCTCTGATGGGCGGGGGCGACGCGGCCAGGGGCTCCAGTGCTGCTACGGCAGTCCCTGCAGTGCACGAGCTGGGCTGGACGGCGGCTGCGCAGGATTCGGCTGGATGACGTCAGCTTCCTTCAGTGTGCACGAGCTGGGCAAGACGGCGGCTGCGCAGGATTCGGCTGGATGACGTCAGCTTCCTTCAGTCCGTCCTCCGTATTCATTCTATGGGGGATAGACCGGTCCCTCTCTCCCTTTTTGATTTATTTATTTAAGTTTTGTATAGCGCTAGCTAGACCCGAAGGTATCAGAGCGCTTCACAACAGAACAAATGAGTATCAACATAACAGGTAGGTCGAGCAGGGTAGGGAAAGAATGGGAAAGCATAGAGGAAGTAAATATCTATACATTGATAGCATGAAGGCAACATGGCGGAGAACAAGGGAGAGTCATCAGGTTCTCGCTGGGACAAACAGACAGTGAGCTATAAGAGTCAGACGGAGATTTTCTTTACAATCCAGCTCGCTCCAGAAAGAAGGTTTTTAGTAGTGTCTTGAATTTTAGGAAGGAGGTTGTCATCCTGATGTGTGGGGGAATGGAGTTCCATATTTTAGGAGCATTTCCCGCAAAGGACCTGTTAGATCTTTTGCGTTTCTGTGATTTCAGAGGTATGAGTAGGAGCGTGTTGGAGCTTCTGAGGGGCCTGGACTGACCGGCTCTCTTGAGTTTATTGGCCAGATATTCCGGTTTACGAGTATGCAGGGCTTTGTGTGTGAGGCAGGCTGTGCGGAAGTTGGCTCGGTGATTAATCGGAAGCCATTTCAGGTCCTTGAGAGCCGGGGAGATGTGCTCAAATTTCTTAGTTCCTGTGACCATTCTAGCTGCTGCATTCAGGGTAGCCGTCAGAGGACCTAGGTGCGATTTGGCTGTTCCAGTCAGAGTAGCAATGCCATAGTCGATCCTGGAGAGTACCAGTGCCTGAGTGGCCTGTTTCAGGTCTTTCAAGGGGAGGAAGGGTTTAAGTTTGTAAAGAAGTTTCAGGTTAAGGAAAGCACTTTTGGCAGTTTTAGAGATGTGTTCCTTCATGTCCAGTTTTGGGTCCAGAGTGATCCCCAGTGATTTGACGGAGGTTGTAGGAACAAGAGGAACATTGAGGGCGTTTAAAGCTTTGAGCCATTCGAGTATTTGGGGATTTTCATTTTTGTTTGAGATGAGGAGCACTTCTGTATTTTCTTCATTAAGTTTGAGGTGGTTGGATGAGAGCCAGTGTTGTACCTTTGTGAGAGTGTCATTTAGTCTGTGGATGTCTGCAATCGAATTGGTTTCCAGGTAGAGTTGTGTGTCATCTGCATAGAGGTGAAAAGGGATGTTGGTGTTCCTTAGAATTTTAGTGAGGGGCTCCATGTAGATGTTGAAAAGTTGTGGAGAGAGTACTGACCCCTGTGGGACTCCTCTAGTAATGGGGAGGGGGTCCGAGTTGTAGCTTTTTGATCACTTGTTTAAACAGTCGCTGACCCCCTCATTAATATACTGATGGCAGACCACAGTGAAAGAATCACTGCCGTAACCGATATGTGGTAACACAGCACAAACAGACTCAAATGGCACCCCACCGCCAAGATAAACACTCTTCTTCCTTTCCCCTGCTACTGTCCAGTAGAAAAGCATTTCAGTGTAGGAAGTTAATACCTTCGGTCATAGAGCTCGTAGTGCATTAGTCTGAGCTAAACAACATTGCAATTGTTGTGTTCATTTCAATACAGCAACTGCTGGCCTCTCCCATCGCGTATGACCCCTCCGGGTCTGGAGCCTTTACCTAGGCCATGCGGCGGGGGGGGGGGGGAGTTTGGATAGGCACCTGCAAGGACTTGGATGTAGGTTTACTCATTGCACAATTCTATGGCAGGACGGAGGCTCAGATTATGCTTTCTCAATTTCTTTACTGAAAAAACACAGCAGTCAATCAGTACGCAGTAAAGAAATAACAAACTACATTAGCCATAAACCCAGGGTAACCATAGAGTATGTGCATGTATAAATAGGGTCATAGAGGAGAACACTTCCTCTTTCTTTGCTGCAGCGCAGCCAGTTAAGTGCCTTATTTCATTACCTTGATATTTATGCATTGTGTTTCTAGATATTTGCACCGCTTACTTGTATTTTACTTGTGCTTCGGTTTCGCGCTGTTTGCGCTCTCTTCTCGCCGCTCGGCGTGTTGCTAAGAGGTCGCTGACCTCGTTTCTTGTTTGGCGCCTGGTCGCTACCCTCGTTTGCCTTCTTTCTTGTTGGAGCGTGTGTTTCACCTCCTGGGTTCTCAACGTGCATTTCGCGCTGTCTGTTTAATTGTGGAGCGGGAGTTGGAGCTGGCAGGGTCGCGCTGCCTCGCGCGTCCCTTCCTATTTGGCAGCGGCTTCGCGCATGCGCGAGTGCTTTGTTTACATGCCCGGTGAAGGAGTGTGTTTCCCTCAGCCGTCAGCTGCCTCAGACGGAGGGAACATCTGGTGTTTTCGACGCTTGCCCTGTGGTGCTGCCAATTGAGCTCCCTGACGCCCTCTTCCTACTTGAATTGGAGGGTTGTATAAATTAACATAGGCTCTGCCTAGAGTGACAGAAATTGCTGGTATTCGGTGCGAGTCCTCCCTCCACGTATTATTGTATTTTGGTCAGGTTTTTCCTGCATTTCACGACTTGCACAAGGGGTATCACTCCCCCAATTTGGCTTTGCCTTTTATAAGTTCTGCAAAACTTATCATTTACCTTCCTGTGGGCTATATTTGGTGGTCTTGGTCAACATGGCGAATTACTATGATGAGGAAGGTGACGATTATTATGAGGAGGATGAGCCTTCTGCGTCCCTTGATGACTACATGGGCCAGGCTTTGTTTCAGGCGATTGCGCCATTGAAGAAACATCTTTCTGACTATGCAGCCCAGCAGGGTTGGGTGCCTCCTACCTCTAGTCGTAGCAAAAAATCGCCAAAGAACCCTCACAAATCCAAATTTGCTAAATTGGCCAGGACCCTCTCTGCTCCTTCATCGAGGAAGCGTGCTGCGCCTGCCCGTTCGGACCCTCCGTCCGACACAGATGATGGGTCGTCTTCTTCTTCTACGTCCTCTGAGTCTACTAAGCCTCCACCTGCCAAGAAATCACGGAAGGAACACTATGTTGATGCACCCTCTTCTCCAAAGGTCTTAACATTTAATCCCGCGGACATCATTCATCCTAATTCTTCTGCTTGGTTGCCATCCCCCGAGGTGGCTGACTATGTCCAATCCCACATTCGTTCCCCTTTTGAGAAAGATGTGCGAGCTCGTTTACGCTCAGAATGCCCTCGCCCTGACCTTTTGGACAAGCTTGCTTCCACGCCTGATGTTGACCCTACCATGGTCACATACATGCGTAAGTACTCTAAAGATCCTACTAAGGGATTGGATAGGTCGTGGCAAACTTCTGGATTTGTTGGGCCCTCTCACGAAAATCCTGGACTTGGGTTACAGGGCAAAGGAGTCTGGCGTTCCTATTGACCGAGATGAGTTAATTGGTTGGTCCCAACGGGCTGTCTGTTTTCTTGGTAATGCGAATTGTGCCTTGTCGGCAGAGCGTCGTCGCTCCATTTTGATGAAACTTGATCCTTGTCTTACTGATTTAGCGTCTTCGGAATCTGGTCCCCAAGCTCAAGGTTTGCTGTTTGGAGCTCCATTTCTTAAAGAGCTTACTAAGTTCGTTTCAACCTTTAGTGGGCTTGATAAGGCTCAAGCGAATCTGAGACGGGCCTTCCGCCCGGTTTTCGGCAGGGCCGGACGCAGGGGACGTTCGTCCGGCCGTGGGTCAGACCAGCCCGCTCAACGGGGGAACAAGTCCCACAGAGGAGGACAGGGTAACTCCTACAACAAATCTTCATTCTACCCTTCAAGAAAAGGCAGAGGGCAGTATGGCAAGGGCGGTTACAATGGTAACCAAGGAGGACGTTCAGATTCTTCCGCCTCAGGTGAGCCTCATTCTCGCTTCCAATGTGATTTTGGGGGGAAGGATTCAGTTTTTTCTGCACAATTGGCGTTTGATCTCAAACGATGCCTGGGTGCTGGAGACGGTGCAAGGGTACAAGATAGAATTTTACACTCGCCCTCTCCAGCGCCTTCGGCCACGCCCTCTTGTTTTTTCCCGACCAGATCAGGAGGTTATCTCCACAGAAATATCTTCCCTGTTGGCCAAAGGGGCCATCGTTCCGACGTTTCCTCATCCCCAGGGATTCGTCAGCAACATTTTTCTTGTGGAGAAAAAACGGGGAGGGTCTCGTTTAGTTATCAACTTAAAATACTTCAACGGTGGCGTTGTTTATCGCCATTTCAAGATGGAGGGCATCCATCTTCTCAGAGACCTTCTTCAGGAAGGAGATTGGATGGTTCGCCTGGATTTGAAAGATGCCTATCTCTCGGTTCCGGTGTATGCCCCTCATCGTCGCTACCTTCAGTTCCAATGGTTGGGCAGCTGGTACGAGTACAAGGTCCTTCCTTTTGGCCTTTCTTCCGCTCCGTGGTGCTTCACGAAGCTCCTTCGTCCTGTGTGTGGAATTCTTGAGATCCCGCGGAGTTCGGTTAATCGTCTACCTCGACGATATTCTCCTATTGGCTCAGTGTCCGGTTCTTCTTCGATCACATTTGCAATGGTCCGTGGATCTTCTACAGTCTTTGGGTTTTCTAGTGAATCCCTTAAAGTCGCATTTTTCTCTATCTCAAACTATGGATTTTCTGGGCTTTCAAATAGATTCAATCTCATGTCAGTTACTTCTGCCAGGCCAGAAGATCAGGTCCATCAAGAGGGACCTGAGGTCACTTCTTGCTCAAGAGACAGTCTCTCTGCGCTCAGTGGCTCAGATTGTGGGTCTTCTTTCTTCTTCCATCCAAGCGATTTTTCCAGGCCCATTACATTATCGTGCGCTTCAGCGCCTCAAAATCCGTCATCTCCAGAAGGGTCTTCGGTACTCGGATCATGTCCCTCTTTCAGAGGAAGCCCGGACGGAGATGAGGTGGTGGTTGGACCACATGGAATCCTGGAACGGTCGAGCGCTCTTCGGGAGGACTCCCGATGTTGTGATGGAGTCCGATGCCAGCCTTTGGGGTTGGGGAGCCCGTTGCAGTTCAGTGTCAACAGGGGGTCGTTGGTCGTCGGAGTAGTTGTCCCTCTACATCAATTGCCTGGAGCTTCTGGCGGGCTCCTTCGCGATTCGATGTCTCTCTCCTCTCTAAACGAATTGTTGCATTCTTCTCAGAATGGACAATGTCTCAGCAGTTCGTTATGTGAACAAACTGGGGGGTACCAGATCCAGACTTCTCTCGGAAATTGCGAAGGATTTCTGGCACCTTTGCTTGGACCGCAAGATCACTGTTATTGCCGAATACCTGCCGGGCTCCCGCAATCTGATTGCGGACTGGAACTCTCGCCATCTGCGAGATTTCAGCGATTGGAGGCTTCATTCTTGATTATTTCGCAAGTTGTCCTGAATTTGGGGGATTTGTCACCTGGACCTCTTTGCCTCTCGACTCAACACCCAGGTTCCCCAGTTCTACAGTTGGAGGCCAGATCCGGAAGCTCTAGCCACGGATGCATTTCTCCAGGTCTGGCCTCCTCTGCTATGCTATGCATTTCCACCATTCTTCATGATTCCCCGAGTTCTAGCCCGGGCCCGTCTCTTCTCGTCAGAACTCATTCTAATAACCCCTCTTTGGAGGGCTCAAGCGTGGTTTCCAGTTCTTCTGGAGATGAGTTGCTCGTCACCGCTCTTTCTTCCACATGTTTGGAACCTGTTGCTGGACCCTCTTCGGGAGCCACATCCTCTTGTCATGTCGGGCCAACTCCTGCTAGTAATCAATCAATCAATCATGCCATTTGTATAGCGCACTACTCACCCGGGAGGGTCTCAAGGCGCTTGGGGGGAGGGGTATGCTACTGCTCGAACAGCCAGGTCTTGAGTTGTTTCCTGAAGGCGAGATAGTCCTGGGTCAGCCGAAGGTGGATGGGGAGGGAGTTCCAAGTCTTGGCAGCCAGGTAAGAGAATGATCTTCCTCCGGCGGTGGCTCTTCGGATGCGTGGTATGGCTGCGAGGGCGAGGCTGGTGGACCGTAGCTGGCGGGTGGGCGTGTAGAAGGTCAGGCGGTCGTTGAGGTACTTGGGGCCCAGGTCGTGGTGTGGAAAAGTCAGCCCATATCGCACCTGATGCCCAGGCTGCTGGCGCAGGGCGCCTCTTAGTTCCCATCTTGAACAATTACCAAATAAAGAGACGGGCGCTGGAGGCAGGAAAACAAGAACAGAGTTTTATTTCTCATGAGGAGAGCCTGTCATTTCGGACACTCGCATAGTGTCTTCAGGAGGTGCTCTCTCTAAAAAGTTCCTCTGAGGCTTAGTCTTTTATACACATGTTTATGATGCACAAACATTCCTTATTGCAATAAAGACGCTTTGAAGTAGGAAAAAGTATGCTTGGAATCACAGCTTCAGGCCTATTCCCATACCAATCGCTCAGATGTCATCCTCCCCTCCTGAATGTAACAAGAGATTGTGATCTCTCAGCCGGACATTCCTACAGGACACGAGGGCAGGAGGGGATGATCAGATCAAAGGTTGGGCAGGCTATAAGATCGGGCACTTCGGTTGGTGTATCACGGTTTTGTTATGCTGGGCAGGAAAAGGGGGGGGTGTACATCCACGAGGCTTGGTCTTAGGACTTGGGACCGGGTCGAAAGGCCAAGTGCAGCTGGGGGGGGGGCTCGTCAGCTGAGGTGAAGGGTGTTCTTAGGAGGAAATGGGGGGGTGTGGGTCAAGCAGGAGTGTTACTTCTAGAGCAGGGTCACGCAGAGGGAGAGGGTCTTATGGTCGATGCATGAGCAATGCGCGCGGGGAGGGGTGCCGGGGGTTTAACAAACGGGCAGAGAGGCCATGGTGCCTAAAATGGCTGTTGTGTCCGTGTGTGCATGGGTCTATGCTGGCGGGATAACACAGTCAGTGTTTCGCGATATCCGTTCTGCTTACAACAAGGGGTACAGTAAACACAAATGAACGCCGCTTATGTGCATATACATTGCCATTTTCAACAGTCGCCGCTTTTTTTACATAAGTAAGTTCATTTCGGTGTTTACCTCAACTGACGGAGTGTACATATAGCCATGTGTGGCCAATGAAATAGCGTTTGTCAATACTAGCAGATTGCGTGTAACCATATATACAGTCGATACGATTGGCGGAATGCGGTACATATGAATTTACATTTGTTGGGTTATTCACACAAGTCTAGGGATCGGCATAATACTTAGTCGGGGTCAATCAAGAAAAAAGGTTCCGACACATTATAGAATCAGGTTCTGACTTTCTCTCCGGTGACATCAAAATACAGTAAAAAGTGCTCTGATACCTTCGGGTCTTGTCAGTGCTATAAGAGACTTTTGGAAAACTAAATACATGAGTGACCGATGAAACATTTTTGAAAGCAATACAAAAATGGTTGAGGGAGGAATTCAGTTCGATACAAGCAATTAGTCAAGGGGTGGGTAGAAAGTTCAGGAAGGGGGGGTCTTCGTCACAATGTCTTTTTAACAGCGAGCCATTACTGGTAGGCTCTGGTAGTCCGTCTTCTTTCGTTGGCGCTGTTGAGCACCGGCGGTGGAGCTACAGGTCCAGCTCGGATTCATCCTTACGCGTTGCAGGGTGCGATCAGTCCTCTGTTGTTAGATCACAGTCCTGTTTCCTAACTGATCTTCTTAGGGGTGCCTCATGCTGGGCACCTGCGTGTCTTTCTTCTTCCGTGGCAAAAACCTTATTCTATCTAAATGCTGTTCTTCTTTTCTGAGTCAAAAAGTTATGCGAAAAGGGTGATGTTGAATAATCGAGGGAAGAGAGGGCGGAGTGGGATCAGATCTTTGAACACACCAAGGGACCAAAGGAGCAAAGGACGATGAGCAGGCAGGCCCATCAGTCGGGCTCAAAAGGGACGGGGACTTCAGGCACGAGTGGGTCAGCAAATCGAGGGCTTCAAGGCAGCCCTTCATTCCTTCATCTGCCGAATTTGAGAGTGGTGCCTCGTCCCGCGTCTCGTTGCTCTGCGACTCCACCTTTGGTTGAGGTCACACGTGCTTCATGATCTGTGGCCAGGCTGTGCGTCCCGTCCAGCTCCTCTCCTCCGGTGATTGTATCTTTGAATGGGTACAAAACAAGTTATAGAAAACTGGCAGGAGAAGACATTTATACATCTCAATTCCGTCCCCAATCCTAAGTAGGTGGGGGATAGGTTCATCGGTCACAGTCAGAAGTCATCACTTATGGAGTATGTAGGAGGGCATTTCCACTGAATTCGTAAGCCTATTTGGCGTTCATTTGTGACGTACGTGGAGAGAAATCGGACTCCCATCGACAGTGTATTCTATCAAACTCGAAATCGAGTCCTTAGGTAGAGACTCGCCCTTTTTTTTTTTTAACCCAAGTACTGACAATCTTACATTTCCCTTCGGGGTCGGCTAACTCTTGCAAGCAGGGGGGTTATCATCATGAGAGGGGGGCAGAGGTTAAACATGCTTTTCTTGGGGAGCGACGGCTAATCAAGGTCATCAATTACGCTTCGGGGATAGCTGATATGGAGCTGGGGTCAATCGGGAGAAGCGAGGACGCTCTGGACAGGGAGCTGGGGTCAATCGGGAGAAGCGAGGACGCTTTGTACAGGGAGCTGGGGTCAATCGGGAGAAGCGAGGACGCTTTGGACATCCGCACTTAAGTGCAGAGGGGTGAAGCAATCTGGGCATTGGGGATTGCATTTCTAATGAACTGAAAAACAGAAGACCATTGACGTTATAGTCCCCCTATAAAAAGGCCAGATTAGGGGACATCAGTCGTCTTACCTGTCCTTTCTTTCATTACCAACTCGGGTTCTATCGTTTTGCAGAAAGGAGAGGTAGTAATATGGCAAGTTACAATCGTTTTAATTCCTGTCAATTTTGCCGAACACCTTTGTGTTCGAAGAGACCCAATTAGGTTTGTGCCGGTGGGGCACAACGTTACCACACAAGGGAGGAGGGAACAGGGGGACCCTCAGAGAGAGAGAGTCGTCCGTACTCTAAACGAACCACTCGGTACACGAGAGAGAGAGAGAGAGAGAGAGAGAGAGAGAGAGAGAGAGAGAGAGAGAGAGAGAGAGAGAGAGAGAGAGAGAGAGAGAGAGAGAGAGAGAGAGAGAGAGAGAGAAGAGAGAGAGAGAGAGAGAGAGAGAGAGAGAGAGAGAGAGAGAGGAGAGAGAGAGAGAGAGAGAGAGAGAGAGAGAGAGAGAGAGAGAGAGAGAGAGAGAGAGAGAGAGAGAGAGAGAGAGAGAGAGAGAGAGAGAGGTACAATAATGGGCCATTCAGTGCGCACACAACACAGAACAGCAGGGGTCAAGTAATACGGAAACACAGGCAGAGGGATGACGTAGATCCATACATTACGTACACACAAACTCAGGCGGGGGAGACAGTACATGTATTATTTACAAAAATCCAAGACAAAACATAGAACAGTTATTGGTATTATATACAAAAAAATTCAAAACAAAACATAGAACAGTTATTGGCCAAAATGATCTCTTCCTGTATGCTGCGCATCCTTAGCATCCTAAGCTCTTTTTTACCTTTTTCTT